>NC_056732.1:132774830-132782330 GCF_019279795.1 Protopterus annectens | reverse complement strand
TCATAGGTGTGAGTGTGCATGCGAGTGTGTGGTGTGGAACAATTACAGTGGCATGCTAGCCACCCAGCAATATAAACCTTGCTTCTAGTTGACCATCACAGTTGAAGGTACACCCTGACTCCATGTGCAAAATGGGGTTAGGGATGGCTGGTTGGGTATCTATATCAATATCTATATATCAATATCTATATATATATATCTATATATATATATATATATATATATATATATATATATATATATATATATATATTAGATATAGATGTATATGTATATATTAGATATAGATATATCTATATCTAATCTATATCTATATGATATAGAAACACACACACACACACACACACACACACACACACACAATTGTGTGTGTGTGTGTGTGTGTCTGCAGGCACGCGTGTGTGTGTGTGTGTGTGTGTGTGTGTGTGTGTGTGTGTGTGTGTGTGTGCCCGCGAGTGCGCGTGTGTGTGTTTGTCTGCGCTCGCGCTCGTGTGTGTGTGTGTGTGTGTTTGTCTGCTTGCATATTTGTGTGTATATAATACACAGGCTTTACATAACTTTCTAGAGATCTTTCCTTGCTACAGTGCTCTGTCTAAAATGTTTTACCTCTTTCATGTTTAGGTCATCCAAGGTTCTTCAATCAGCTGTATGCTGGCATGGATCATTACTCTCTAGTTGCCCGTTTTATTACCGAAACACTGAATCCTAGTGTGTAAGTACATTTTTTTCTCTCTCTGTTACCACTGATTATTTTTGTAGTAGCTCAGCAAACTGAATTATTTGTTTCAGTAGAAGGAGTTCTTGAATGCTAATGCATTCTTATATTAGCATCAGGCCACATAACTTCTATGGTCTTTATATTATTATTTTCTGACCACTGCAATTTACATTTATCAGGTATACATATGAGGTATCCCCAGTATTCATTTTAATAGAAGAAACTGTCTTAAAGAAAATGGTGGAAATCATAGGCTGGAAAGAAGGAGATGGCATTTTCTGTCCAGGTAAGGGTTCATTTTTTTTAAATATTTCACTTTTCATTGCATTAAATAGGAAATCATTTAAAACCTGTTGTTTTCAGGCTGGTATGTATCAAGTGGAAATACAGTACATATCTTGGATAGTAAAACAACATACTGATATGGCATAGATATTCTTAATTTGTTTGCTTTTAAAGGCAAACATTTTTTTTTTCTGTAATTGCTGTACTTCATTGCAAATGTAGTTTAAACCTGAAGAAAGTAGACAATACCAATATAGGTAAGATGAAAGCCATGAAATATTCAAAACTTATTACAAGTTTTATACTCAATAGTAGAGAAGCATTATTAATATGTTATTACTATATGAAACATGCTTTGTGTATACAGCAGTGTGGACTTCTGCTTTGCCTAAAAGGATATGAACAGGCAGGTAGCAGTGAAGTTCCAGGCTTTATTTTAATTAAAACTTTCAACAGGGATCTTAAAACAAAGGAATTTTATTCTTTTCTCACCTGAAATCATCCCTATACTTCCAAATGAATAAAAATAAATAAATGAATGCATATCACCAAATAAAGCCCTGTCATATGGTTAACCAAATGAACACATTTATCATCCTTGTCTAAAACTCCAGACATTTCCATGCCAGTGACAGAGGCATACCTCCCAAACTTTTATCGCAAGAAATCTGGACAAAGCATAAAATAACAAGGGGACAAAGGCCCACAAATAGGGACACGTTTTAAATATTGCTCTTATACACTTAGAAAGTTGTTAGAATAACAGAATGTGTATGAACATGCATTTTCTGAAGGATATGATATCTGTAACTCAAATGTATGTCATTATTTAGTGACTTCAGTCCTCGGTGATTTGTCAGAGAAACGCAAATTTTAGGAGGAAAACGAACAAAAATATGAGGCAAAAATCTGGCCATTCTGCAAAAATCTGGACATTTGAGAGGTATGGTCAGAGGCTTGCATAGAGATTGATTCACTAGCAAAGAAGGAAGCTGTAAATTTACTGTTTCAAACTTGAGGCATTTGGTCATCTCTATAAATCAGTTAGTGCTTTCAATGGTGGCATTTCAAGTAAAGTCTCAAGTCAAGGAGATAAAAGGAGCGGTAACTGACCAAGGACCTAAATGTGCACATTTTAGAAGTAGAACACTAAATATCATATCTAGAGTTTGTGTAACTACTCAACAAATGAGCAGAATGCTAGTAAAGTAAAATGAGGCAAAATAACTTAATAATCCTGAGCCTGTACGTTAGAACCAAAGAAAATAATATGGTTATTTTAATACAAGCATAGATATCAACTACATTGGGGCTGGATATAATATGCAAATTCATGGCAAATAAAGCACAGCATTCTCTCATGCTTCACCCCCACACAGAAGAAGGCCACGATCTATCATAATACAGAGGATTATGACCAGGTTGCCGATCATAGCTGACTTATTATATGTTCAAGACATGGATGCCAAGGAATTCACCTCAAGAGCTAATATCGGCATCCATGTGGAGAACACATAATAAAGGCATATGACTAGAGGCCTGATCACAATTCCTTGTAGTATATGGAGCTTTATCTGCTCCATGCACTTTTAATTACAAAAAAGTGCTATATGTTTTGCTGGCTTTTAATGACATAAAGCACTTAGCGGGCATTAGAAAGTCAGTATAACATATTCTGTAATGTTACATAAAGTCAGGGATATGTTACTAGCACCGACAGTAAGCAGAAACAAATCTGATTTTAATTCTGCCACTGTTGTTTGCTGGTCAGCACTGACAAGTTTAACTACCTAGCATGACACCCGATCTTAACAAGTGAAGCAGGGGTGCTTAACGGTTGTTAAGATCTGGTCACTCACTCTAGAAGTGCTTAACTAGTTTGTCTGTTTTGTGATGTATGAGCATAATCACAGTGCTGCATGGACTAGAAGGATTTAAGGTTATATATAAAAGAAAGGATTCAGTGTGGTATAGTGCTTAAAGTGTACTGTTACACTATAATACTGCATCATGGCATTTGGCAAGTTAAGTGCTGTAATGTATCTTGCCATAGTCAAAAATAATTTGTTTTGGCCATTTTTACAAGAAAAAGCTTTATAATCTTTTTACTGAAACCATGGCTCAAGTAAAGTTAGGGTTTTCCTCAGTGGCATCATGTAAGCCAGTGGTCCATAGAGTATAACGGACATATATGTGCGCATGTTGAGCATGCATCCATTCAACTCTATAGATGTATTTCATGTTTTCCCTTGAGTTGATATTACTGGGTAGAAGATCACACTTAATCTTCAGTGGCATCAGTGCAGGGAAAAGGAATTTTATGAGGAGCATTTCTCCTTAAAGAAAACACAAAAGAAGTTCACTGATGGCTAAAAAGCCTCTGATCGGCACCTTTAGCACCTCATAATTTGGTGCAAAAGGTAAGGCACTAATGTACGGAAGAGGGAGAGAGCAAGAGGAAGGGGAGATGGAGAAGAGAGTAATAGATGAGATGCTATGAAAATTGTAAATAGCAAATAAACAAGTGGCTACCTATGCATGGCAGATATTTATATGTATCTATTTAGTACAAACATTTTAGAGGGTTGGCTACTGAACTGTGGCATTAATGGCTAGCCTGGAGTATGAAAGTAGGTGCAATTAGCACTGAGTCTGAGGTGATTTTGAGTAATTTTCTAAGTTTTGAAAGTTTAGCACAGCTTTGATATTTTTAGGGATTGCATTCCAGGTTGTAGGTGGAAGTTTGCCTATTGCTGAACCAGTTCATGTATTGGTATATAGTTTACCTCTATAAACTTTGTTTTACTTTCATTTATTTTATACACTTAAAATACTTGAACCTGCTAAATCTTCCCTAAAACTGAAATATCCTGTCCTAGATTTATCAAGTAAAAAAATAATATCAACCGTGAATAACTTTTCTTGATTACCATACTAGTTACATCCTCGAATTTGCAAGTTCCATATTTTCTTTACTAATGGTTCTAAGTATAAAGCAAATAATAAAGAGAAAAGAGAATACCCTTGCCTGGTTTGTCTGTTCAAACACATCTTTCTGCAGTGGAACAGTCCTGCCTTCATTTTTGCTTCTGTCCCATCAAATAATAACCTTATTATTCTATCAAGGAATGCAAACGCTACCATTGTAATACTCATGCTTATAAAATCACATCTGACTGTACTGAATGCTTTATCTGCATCGTGACCCACCAATAATAGTTGCTTCCTGCTGGATCATCATCATTCTTTAAATGTTGTCAAGTGCTTGCCTCCCCTTCACAAAACCACATTGATCCATTCTGTCACTATTGGCAAAACCTTTTCCATTCTCTTAGCTAATACCGACATGAACACTTTACAGTCAGGTCTTAAAATTGAACTTGGTCTATATTAAGCTGGGTCTGAAAGATCTTTACCATGTTTGTTTAATGCAGCCAACACAGCTTTCTTCCAAGATGGTGGTACTGCCACACCTTTTAAAATATTACTAAATAAAACTTCCCAGATCATTATCACTTTTTCTCCTTCTAACTTTCAGACTTCAATATGAATGCCATCTGTACCATCTGTTCCTAGAGGCTTTTCTCTAGCTTGATTGTAAATGACCATTTTGCCTCATATTTTCCTGTCTTGGCTATTAATTTCTCAGCCTCATCTTGCTCTAACCTTGGCATAGTTCATTCTTCCATAAATATTTCCCTTTCTGTCTTTTCCTTTTTTTTTTCTCATCCTCCTCTGCTTTATACAAATTTGCAGAGAATTTCTCATACCTTTAATACATCTGTTTCTCATGCTCCAAAATTATTTTAAAATACTTGCTTAACAGCAACCTTTCTAAACTCATGAGCATTATCCAAATGCTCCTTTATTTTTCCATTAGCACTTATCAATTGCTCCTCTTCTTGTTCTGTGAGATTCCCCTTCTTCTGCACATTTTAAACTTTTGACAACCTCTCTAAATAATTCTGATTACTTCTTTCCCATATCTTTTTCTCTCTTCTTTCTATCATACTTTGAAACTCCATTTTCATTTTAATCTAGCCCCTAACTATTTCTTCTGAAGAAATGTCTGTCCTCCCTAATTCCACATCATTTCAATTACCCATTCCTAAAACTCCTCACTTTTTGTAAGTAAATAGGACAGTGCCAGTATCTTATATTTACTTCTTTGCCTTTAATCTTTATATTAGTCTTTTATTGGTGTGTGATCTGAAATAGTTATTAGAGATGTTTCAAAGCTTTCAATTAAATGCACTTGCTCCTGTGAAATGTAATTTCTTTCCAGTCTAGCCCAGTTTTTGTACCTTGGGATATAATATTTAAATTCTGTCTGAACTGATGATGCTAAGTTTACAACTTACATTCAAAATATTCTCATATATTTCTTCAGAAATCTACCTTCTTGTTATATTTTCACTGCTAATTTCTCCAGACACATCTTCAATAATGCAAATCAGGATTCTATTTCATCAGTCTGTCTGATACAACTATTGGGACTGGAACTACTTATTGGATCCAGTCTGATGTTTGCGATTTCTTCAACCTTGAGCTCCTGAACTTTGCCCTCCCATAATGCTCTGAATCCCTCCTAGCTACATATCTCATTTGCCATCATCAGAAACACTCAATCCTTTATGTGGCAACTAAGCGCTTTCAAGTTTGTGTGTGGGTGTTTGTGTGTGTGTGCATGTGTGTATGTATGTATGTATGTATGTATATATATATATATATATATATATATATATATATATATGGGTCTACTTGAAAACACCGACATGTCAAAACACCGATGACAAGAACACCGAAACCAGAAGATCGACAACTGAGATGACCGATAGTTTAAAAGCATGAAACTTCACATGCCCGACAAACCACAATCCCGACAATCAACAAAACAAAACAAATACCTTTTCTGAAAAACACACACACAACACAACACAAGCAAACCAAAAACCTTACAAACCTACACTAAACCTTACATACACAACTATCTATGCACTAACCTTAACCCAAATGCTAATCCTAAGGTCCATCACTATTGCACACTCACCTAACCCGCGCCCTAACCCTAACTCACTTAATTCACTGCTAACCCTAAAGTCTGTCACTATCGCACACTTACCTTACCCGCACCCTAACCCTAACTCATTTAACTGGCCCCTAACCCTAAAGTCTGTCACTGTCACACACTTACCTTAACAAGTGTGGAGTAACTCTCTTATATTCTTCTTCCTTGCTAATTACTCCTTACAACAAACCTATTCCTAAATTTAATAACGCCGAACTACTCCTCACTCTCCTACAGGTTAACAAGCACAAACACATATGTCTAGCATCCCTCTATATCCCCCCAGGGGATAATATTTCCACACTTGAAAATATCCTCTCTTGGCTCTCTAATAACATCAGCAACGAAACCATAATCCTAGGTGATGTTAATATCAACTGGGCCTCCATCCAGTCTCCAACCAACTCTCTTAATATCAACCTATATAACTTTTCACAGCTAATCAACTCTATAACACACCCATCAAAAAACTCCTCTTCTGGCACCATTCTTGACTGGATTCTAGTGTCACATCCCCACTATTATTCTGATAGTGGTATTCTTCCTGACCCTCTTAGTTATCATATGCCTATCTTCACCCACCGACTCCCATGCATTTCCTACCGCACCCATAACTACATCACCACCCGCAATGACAAAAACTTGAACCCATCAACCTTCTTACAATCTTTAAATGCAATTAACTGGAACAATCTAAGGACACTACCATTAGATGATGCAGTTGCCCACTTTAACCGAACATTCTTAGATATACTTGACTCCCAAGCCCCTCTGAGAACTAAAAGAATAAAAACTAATTCTGCCCCCTGGCTAACCAAAACCACACTATCAACCATGCGCCTTAGAAACAAAGCATGGGGACTCTATCTGAGAAATAAGACCCAAGAACTCCACATTGCTTATAAAAACCTACGTAACAAAGTAAAAAAGCTTATAATCTCTGACAGAAAACAACACTTCTATACACTCCAAAACAATAATAAAACTAATCCTCAAATATTCTGGAAGGGGATCTCTACCCTCCTTAACCCCAGCAAACCACACACCCCAAACCCCGACCCAAATACCTCTGACACAGATTTAGCCACACAGTTCAACTCCTTTTTCATTGAATCTATTAGCAAACTCACCTCCTCCTTCTCATGCTCCACCTCTACATCTAATTCACCCCCACCCTCTACCACAAACATCCCTTCCCTCATTACCTCTTCCCCCACATTCTCATCTACCTACTTTCCCTCTTCCACCTCATCCACTTCTCTAACCCCCACATCACCCACATCATCCTCACACTCTCTCTCCCCTCTCTACTCTTTTCTCTTTAAAACCTATACCCACTTCCTCTATAAAGAAACTCCTTCAGAAACTAAAGCCATGTACTAACGCACCTGATAACATTCCCTCCTACTTCCTAAGTATAGCTGCAGAA